>NC_034189.2:16265463-16285463 GCF_002021735.2 Oncorhynchus kisutch | reverse complement strand
CTCTCCCCTTCCTCCATCCTCACCTAGCAGGTCTCCGTGCACCAGCGCCACCAGGTACCACAGAACCCCTCCCCTCCCACCTTCGCTCCCCCCATCCCTCTATCCTTCTTTCTCCCCTTCCTCCATCCTCACCTAGCAGGTCTCCATGCACCAGCGCCACCAGGTACCACAGAACCCCGAACAGGAACCAGGTCCCGGCGAAGGTGGCCGAGAACAGGAAGAGCTTGTAGCGCCACTGCATGTCCAGGAAGGTCGTCCAGATGTCACGCAGGTACATCGCCCCACGCCCGCTCACATGCTCGATGTGCACGTTGCTGTGCCCGTCCTTGGAGAGAACGCGCCGTCTCCGTCGGAGTGCGCAGACCGCTGTCGCTGCCCCCCCTGCTGCCGCTGCCCCCCCTGCCGTTGCTGCCCCCCCTGCCGTTGCTGCCCCCCCTGCCATCGCTGCCCCCCCTGCCGTTGCTGCCCCCCCTGCCGCAGTTGCCACCCCCACCCCTTCCGCCCCCCCTGCCCCCAGCAGCGGCTTCAGAACCTCCGTCTGTGTCATGGAGTGACACTCCTTCTGGGGGGAGGAGCCGTGCGAGGAGGGGGGAGTGGCCGACGTCATGGCTGCAGCTTTATCAGGGGAAGAAGGGAGGGATGGTGGGAGGGGGAGTTGATGATGGAGGAGTGAGGTCGGGGGTGAAGGGGGATAGAATGGATAAATGGGAAAGGACTTGACGGTGGAAATTAGAGTGAGGGAGAGAGCTGAAGAGGGAGAGAGCTGAAGAGGGAGAGAGCTGAAGAGGGAGAGGAGTGAGGGTGAGGGGTGAGGAGGGAGAGGGGTGAGGAGGGAGAGGGAGAGGGGTGTGGAGGGAGAGGAGTGAGGAGTGAGGAGGGAGAGGGGTGAGGAGAAGGAGGGGTGAGGAGGGAGAGGAGTGAAACGGGAGAGAGATGAAGAAAAAGAGGAGTGAAACTGGAGAAAGATGAAGAGGGAGAGGAAGAGATAAATATTGTGCAAAGTCAAAGTTGATGAAAAACAAGTTCAAAAGATTTTGTGAGAAAGGAGAGAAGAGGAAAGGAAGAGAGAGGTTGTTAATGGGAAGAATGGAAGAGGTGACAGGAGTGGAACATTCGGGGTGTGGGGGGAGGAAGACATGAAGAAAGGGATAGAAAGAGAGGGACATTATAAATGGAACACACTTTTTCAAGTGGACAGATGCAGGCCTGTGGCTGTCAATGTGCTCCAAACTCTCTGTCACTCTCTCTCTTCATCCTTTTCTTTTCAGACAGAGCAGCAGCTGCCCTTTCAAAGTAAAAGCCCCCTTTCAGTGCAAAGTCACAGCTGTCTTTTCCTTTTAAAAGCCCCTCTATAATGCTAAGGCGCTCAGATGTGTCTGCAGCGCATCACGCTGGCTGGATCAAGAGGGACCGAAACAACGCTGACTTATTCCCCATCCGAAACCAGGAACAGAAAAGCCACATGTAGCCTAGTATCTGGAGCACAGGAGGATGGTGGCAACTTAATTGGGGACGGGCTCGTGGTAATGGTTGGAGCGGAATCGGTGGAATGGTATCAAATACATCAAACACATGGTTTCTTCATGGTTTCCACATGGTTTCCACATGGTTTCCTCATGGTTTCCACATGGTTTCCACATGGTTTCCACATGGTTTCCTCATGGTTTCCTCATGGTTTCCACATGGTTTCCTCATGGTTTCCACATGGTTTCCTCATGGTTTCCTCATGGTTTCCACATGGTTTCCACATGGTTTCCTCATGGTTTCCACATGGTTTCCTCATGGTTTCCTCATGGTTTCCACATGGTTTCCACATGGTTTCCTCATGGTTTCCTCATGGTTTCCACATGGTTTCCTCATGGTTTCCACATGGTTTCCACATGGTTTCCTCATGGTTTCCACATGGTTTCCACATGGTTTCCTCATGGTTTCCACATGGTTTCCACATGGTTTCCTCATGGTTTCCTTGTGTTTGATGCCATTCCATTTACTCCATTCCAGACATTATTATGAGCCGTCCTCCCCTCTGCAGCCTCCACTGGTCTGGATCAACCATGTATGAATGGGCTTTGATCCCTGACACAATCTACTTCTCTTTCATTATCCCTTTTTCCCTAATGAAATAAAATGAACGTTTCAATCGTCTTACTTCCTTACACGTAGTGGTACTGCTTTACACTTAGAGTTCAAACTATGACCTCACCACGTTGATGATTAGCCCCATACTGCCCCAGTAGTCTACTACCATGTGCAGCTCCAACATGATCTAATTTTCACCGTCCAATAAATGTTTTTCTGTGTCAGAGAATTATGCGGTGTGGTTTGTGGACGCAGTACAGCAGGAGAATAGAGCTTGTCCAAATCAAATCAAATGTTATTTGTCACATGTGCCGAATACAACGGGTGTAGATACAATGGGTGTAGATACACTTACTTACAAGCCCTTAACCAACAACGCAGTTTTAAGAACATAAGAGTTAAGAAAATATTTACTAAAGTTAAAAAAGTAACATAATAAAATAACAGTAGCGAGGCTACAGTGCCTTGCGAAAGTATTCGGCCCCCTTGAACTTTGCGACCTTTTGCCACATTTCAGGCTTCAAACATAAAGATATAAAACTGTATTTTTTTGTGAAGAATCAACAACAAGTGGGACACAATCATGAAGTGGAACGACATTTATTGGATATTTCAAACTTTTTTAACAAATCAAAAACTGAAAAATTGGGCGTGCAAAATTATTCAGCCCCTTTACTTTCAGTGCAGCAAACTCTCTCCAGAAGTTCAGTGAGGATCTCTGAATGATCCAATGTTGACCTAAATGACTAATGATGATAAATACAATCCACCTGTGTGTAATCAAGTCTCTGTATAAATGCACCTGCACTGTGATAGTCTCAGAGGTCCGTTAAAAGCGCAGAGAGCATCATGAAGAACAAGGAACACACCAGGCAGGTCCGAGATACTGTTGTGAAGAAGTTTAAAGCCGGATTTGGATACAAAAAGATTTCCCAAGCTTTAAACATCCCAAGGAGCACTGTGCAAGCGATAATATTGAAATGGAAGGAGTATCAGACCACTGCAAATCTACCAAGACCTGGCCGTCCCTCTAAACTTTCAGCTCATACAAGGAGAAGACTGATCAGAGATGCAGCCAAGAGGCCCATGATCACTCTGGATGAACTGCAGAGATCTACAGCTGAGGTGGGAGACTCTGTCCATAGGACAACAATCAGTCGTATATTGCACAAATCTGGCCTTTATGGAAGAGTGGCAAGAAGAAAGCCATTTCTTAAAGATATCCATAAAAAGTGTTGTTTAAAGTTTGCCACAAGCCACCTGGGAGACACACCAAACATGTGGAAGAAGGTGCTCTGGTCAGATGAAACCAAAATTGAACTTTTTGGCAACAATGCAAAATGTTATGTTTGGCGTAAAAGCAACACAGCTCATCACCCTGAACACACCATCCCCACTGTCAAACATGGTGGTGGCAGCATCATGGTTTGGGCCTGCTTTTCTTCAGCAGGGACAGGGAAGATGGTTAAAATTGATGGGAAGATGGATGGAGCCAAATACAGGACCATTCTGGAAGAAAACCTGATGGAGTCTGCAAAAGACCTGAGACTGGGACGGAGATTTGTCTTCCAACAAGACAATGATCCAAAACATAAAGCAAAATCTACAATGGAATGGTTCAAAAATAAACATATCCAGGTGTTAGAATGGCCAAATCAAAGTCCAGACCTGAATCCAATCGAGAATCTGTGGAAAGAACTGAAAACTGCTGTTCACAAATGCTCTCCATCCAACCTCACTGAGCTCAAGCTGTTTTGCAAGGAGGAATGGGAAAAAATGTCAGTCTCTCGATGTGCAAAACTGATAGAGACATACGCCAAGCGACTTACAGCTGTAATCGCAGCAAAAGGTGGCACTACAAAGTATTAACTTAAGGGGGCTGAATAATTTTGCACGCCCATTTTTTCAGTTTTTCATTTGTTAAAAAAGTTTGAAATATCCAATAAATGTCGTTCCACTTCATGATTGTGTCCCACTTGTTGTTGATTCTTCACAAAAAAATACCGTTTTA
This sequence comes from Oncorhynchus kisutch, assembly GCF_002021735.2. Taxonomy (NCBI): domain Eukaryota; kingdom Metazoa; phylum Chordata; class Actinopteri; order Salmoniformes; family Salmonidae; genus Oncorhynchus; species Oncorhynchus kisutch. The sequence goes on along the minus strand of NC_034189.2, from coordinate 16,281,373 downwards.
TATCTTTATGTTTGAAGCCTGAAATGTGGCAAAAGGTCGCAAAGTTCAAGGGGGCCGAATATTTTCGCATGGCACTGTATATACAGGGAGGCCCGGTACCGAGTCAATGTGGAGGCTATATACAGGGAGGCCCGGTACCGAGTCAATGTGGAGGCTATATACAGGGAGCCCCGGTACCGAGTCAATGTGGAGGCTATATACAGGGAGGCCCGGTACCGAGTCAATGTGGAGGCTATATACAGGGAGGCCCGGTACCGAGTCAATGTGGAGGCTATATACAGGGAGCCCCGGTACCGAGTCAATGTGGAGGCTATATACAGGGAGCCCCGGTACCGAGTCAATGTGGAGGCTATATACAGGGAGCCCCGGTACCGAGTCAATGTGGAGGCTATATACAGGGAGCCCCGGTACCGAGTCAATGTGGAGGCTATATACAGGGAGCCCCGGTACAGAGTCAATGTGCGGGGTACAGGTTAGTCCAGGTAATTGAGGTAATATGTAGGGTAAAGTGACTATGCATAGATAATATACAGTTAGAAGCAGCAGTATAAAAAAATCCAAATATTCCAGGTAGCCATTTGATTCATTGTTCAGAACTCTTATGTCTTGGGGGTAGAAGCTGTTAAGGAGCCTTTGGGTTGCTGGAGTCTTTGACCATTTTTAGGGCCTTCCTGACACGGCCTGGTACAGAGGTCCTGGGTAGCAGGAAGCTTGGCCCCAGTGATGTACTGGGACGTACGCACTACCCTCTGTTTGCTATCTATCAGGGCCAAGATGCCTCTTTTTCTCCTTGGGGATATGGAGACTTGCTGTTTGTGTGTGACTTTGGCCCGAGCATCCTTCTAGACTTTGTTCTGTATCCTCATCTGAACTTTCTCTATCTCGCTCTCTAACTCTCTATCTCTCTATCTATCTCTCTATCTCTCTCTGTATATATATATTTATTTATATTTCTCTCTCTCTCTCTCTCTATCTCTCTCAATCTCTCTATCTCGCTCTCTCTATCTCTCCATCCCTCTCTCCCCCTCTCTCTCTCTATCTCTCTCTCTCTCTCCCTCTCTCCATCTCTCTCTCCCCCTCTCTCTCTCTCCCTCTCTCTATCTCTCCATCTCTCTCTCCCCCTCTCTCTCTATCTCTCCCTCCCTCTCTCCCTCCCTCTCCTTGGCTAAATGGTCCTTTTGTCTCTGCCTGCCTCTGCTTTCCAGACCAATAAAAAAGAACCAACTAAAACAAAAGGCAGAGAACTAGGCGATCTGATACGCTCTCTACTTTCTGACCTTTCTCTCTGTGTCCCCACTCGCTTACTCTATTCTCTCTCCCCCTCTTTCCTCCCCCCTTCCTCCCTCTCTCCCTTCATCTCTCTGGTGCTGAAGCTCACACTGTGAGTATGAATAGGGATCTGTGTAGATTTCTGTGCTCAGAATACTAAATGGGGGGCGGGGGGTTGAGGAGGCGGGGTTTCGGATAGGCGAGTGTGATAGGCCGAGTACATTCACAGCTGCCCTCTGAACCCTACTGAGGCCTCGCCCACACATACAGTAAACACACATTCACATGTACAGCGACATACACAACACGGCCGTCTCAATATATCAATGTTGATCTTTCCCAAACAACACTTACTATTATTATTATTATTATTATTTTCCCTTCGTTTAGTATTCCTTTTAACACTTCTGTGTCTTCCTCTCCGCTATATTCTCTCTCCTTTTGAATCAAAGTATGCACTGTAACAAAAAGATTTGTTGACTCAATTTACATAGGTTTGTTACCATCCTGCCTTAAAATGTCATGTCAAGTCCAATACGGATTTCGTGTGGTGATTAATAGGGGTTGGGTTAAATGCGGAAGACACATTTCAGTTGAAGGCATTCAGTTGTACAACTGACTAGGTATCCCCCCTTTCCCTTCCCTTCCCTCCCTTTCTCCTTCTCGCCATCTCTCTCTCACTCTGTCCTGTGTGCACAAGAATCCTTTGTTTAGAGAGATGAAAGGGACAAAAGCCACCATTGAAAAATACGACTGAGTGAGAGAGAGGGAGAAAGTGTGTGTGTGTGTGAGCGCACATTGGCTTGTGTGACCGAGTGATCCTATGTGAGTATGTGTTCAAGTGTGTGAGGGGGCAGAGAAGGGGAAAGAGGACTTGGATTAAGAGGAAAGAGAGAGAGAGAGAGGAGAGAGAGAGAGAGAGAGAGAGAGAGAGAGAGAGAGAGAGAGAGAGAGAGAGAGAGAGAGAGAGAGAGAGAGAGAGAGAGAGAGAGAGAGAGAGAGAGAGAGAGAGAGAGAGAGAGAGAGAGAGAGAGAGAGAGAGAGAGAGGGTATATAGAGACAGATTGATGACAAAAGATACTCATTAGTATTCCTGAGCAGTGTGATTCACCATACTCCTTCCTGTCTCTCTGTGTGCACCCTTCCAATTCCCCAAACAACCTCTGCACAACACTCCAACCACCTCCAAACAACCTCTGCACAACACTCCAACCACCTCCAAACAACCTCTGCACCACACTCCAACCACCTCCAAACAACCTCTGCACAACACTCCAACCACCTCCAAACAACCTCTGCACAACACTCCAACCACCTCCGAGCAACCCATGAAAACACTCCAAAAATTGCCCCACAACACTAAAAGGACCCTGCAAACAGAAAAACGACTTTTCAACCAAAATGAATCAACATTGATGTACCCAGCCAGGTGTGAAGTGGAGAAACTTTGCTGCTGCCCTGTGCTCCAGTTGGGGTGATGTACGTACCCTACATATTCACTCAACCACCCCTCTATAACACTTGAGTACCTCTAACGGACAGATTCAAGCAACAATCAAAAGTCTTGTATATTACACATGAACAGTATAAGGTGTACAAATCCCCACACAGCCTCTGTAACAAGCACTGGCACAACTTCTTCATTAACCAAACTATTTGTGTTCCTGGTACTCAAACTACCCACAAATTGACACTTGAGAAGCAAGCCCATCTTGCACACTGTACCTGTACGGGGTAACTCAGGGACATTTACGTTTTAGCAGGTGCTCTTATCCAGAGCGTTGTTCACCTAGTCGGCTGGGGGATTCGAACCAGCAACCTTTCGGTTACTAGCTCTTAACCGCTAGGCTACCTAGGCCTCACTACTTACACACGCTGTGTGTTCCCTACATTCAAGATACATTGAATCGTTTTAGTAGCCCCTTGCCAGCCTTTCAACAACAAGAGCAGAGGGAGAAAACAAAACAGCTTAACTGTATCTAACTCGTTTAATGCATCCCAACTTCAATTTTGACATCTCTTTAGGGTCCATTTGACACATTGTAGACTTGACTTGTAAACCGCAGCCAGGGAGTGTTCTGGAATGTCCAATTTAAACGCTAATCATTGTGCCAGAGAGGAGATTGATGTTATAGTGCCAGAGTTGGTACCAGAGGTCATTTTGTCGGCACCCTCCCAGTATCCATGGTGATCGTCCTCAATGTGTCCCGGGTCAGGTTGCCTTCCTACAGGTGTGAGTTAGAACCCTTATCAACACGAATACAGTCTACAGCGACGTGTTTTTACTCCTTCATTCTTCTGCAGTTTTAGACCGAGAGGAACTGAGGTCCCACTTTAAACTTGAAATCATTGGCCACTTTAATAATGTTTACATATGTTGCATTACTCATCTCATATGTATATACTGTATTTCATACCATCTATTGCATCTTTCCTCTGCCGCTCTGTCGTTGCTCATCCATATATTTATATGTACATATTTGTATTCCATTCCTTTACTTCCATGTTTGTGTATTGGGTAGTTGTTAGATTACATGTTCGGTAAATTGTTAGATTACATGTTAGATATTGCTGCACTGTCGGAACTAGAAGCACAAGCATTTCACTACACTCGCAATAACATCTGCTAACCATGTGTGTGTGACCAATAAAATGCCATTTGATTTAAACAAAGTACAGATTACACTGTCAAAATACACTGTCAAAATATGTGTATATGTTTTTATGGGAGCTTAGTTGCAGCCAGCTACCTGTACATTACCGTAATAAAGGTACTGTACGTTACCGTAATTTCCAAAGAGACCATAAAAGTACATTTACGGTAACATACTGTACTTATTTTTATAGTAAGTTACAGGTAACTGTCTGCCAGTAAGTTAACAAAAAACATCAGGATTTTTTTTTACAGTGGACATAAAGGCTTCGTAAACACTACATAAATACTTCACAAATCATCTATACGTTTATGTCATACTTTATAAAGGGTGTATAAACATGCATAATGCCTTATGTCTTTGGCAATTCAGCATACAGTGGGAATGGTTATGTCACCCTTTATACACCATTTATAGAGTTTGACATGTGCTTATAGATGATATGTGTAGCATTTATGTCGTGCTTATGAAGCCTTTTGCAATTTTACAGCCTTTATAGTTTGTACTTCATATAAAGTGGAACCGGAAGAGAATGAATAATCAATGTGACAATTAAATCAAAATTATACAATTCTAATCAAGTACTGTTACTAACTACTTACATTTTTATTGATTGAAAATGCAGAGTATGTTGAAAACGTAATAACGGTCACAAGAAAACTTCCCTTGAGATGATTCCCACTATTATTTTACAAGGTGTGATGGGGGGGTGGGGGGGGGAGAAACATGATTCCAGCATCTCTAATCTAAACGGTCATTTTAGTCACATACAGGTGTCCACAAACTCCAGCTCCACTTATAAGTGCCACACGCACAGTGGGCACCAACCAGTACTGTAAAAACACTGATAGGCTACACTCATCCTGTTCTCTGTGTGTGGGGGGCACCTGTACTCTGTGTGTGGGGGGCACCTGTACTCTGTGTGTAGGGGGCACCTGTACTCTGTGGCCATGTCCTCTTTGCGTACTAAGCCAAATAGCGTTCTCATCCTGTTCTCTGTGTGTGGGGGGCACCTGTACTCTGTGGCCATGTCCTCTTTGCGTACTAAGCCAAATAGCGTTCTCATCCTGTTCTCTTTTGTAACTTAATAGGTGTAACTTTTAATCAAGCTCTGGCCTTTTTATATTCCATCAGATCGATGTAACTCCCTGCCGTCTCTCAGGTGAACAATCACCAATTAGCTTTGCTGCTAACAACTTCTACGTATTCTGTAAGAAAACAATAATCAAATCATTGTTGATGATCTAGTAAGCTAATGAAAGCAAACTGAATGTAGGCACATGAATTACAATGTGTGTGTCATCACTTACCTTTTGTTGCAATTGTTGAATGCAATTTTGAGACTTTTAAAAGTGTTTGTATCCCCCAAACACATTTAAAAAATGTATGTTATGATCAATTTGCCTATTTGTTGACTTTTTACTCAGTGCGACGTCATGGATTGGAGGAATGCGCACTTGTTGACAGTTCTCTCACACGCATGAGCACGAGACACCCAACTTTCATTGTCTACAGATTTCCATCCTGATTGTAGTTTGAGATATTGCCATTAAAATTCTAACATGCCTGACAATAAAACCATTTTTACAAACCGTTAAAATCAATAAGTTTCTGTAGCCTACGAATCTAATCCCGAATTGACCAAAGACAAATCAATGGTTTCTCTAAGACTGAAGTGTCAGTCTGTACCGGTTCCGGTTGAACATTACAGAGTTATTATATAATAAAATAGTTGCAATGTCCCCGTTGCATCTCGAGCTGTGATGGTTCGCGGGTTCATGTAGAAGTTGAATTGTCCTCTTCTCTCAAGTTTACACTTGTCTCTCCTTATAAATGAAAAAGTAGCCTGTTCAGTCACTCAACTGGACTCAGGACATTTTAATTCATTAATTCAACTCTCCTCCCAGCTTCTCCTCCCACCCTTTCTCTCCCTCTCTCTCTCTCTCTCTCTCTCTCTCTCTCTCTCTCTCTCTCTCTCTCTCTCTCTCACCCCTCTCTCTCTCTCTCACCCTCTCTCTCTCTCTCTCTCTCTCTCTCTCACCCTCTCTCTCTCTCTCTCATCCTCTCTCTCTCTCTCTCTCTCTCTCTCACCCTCTCTCTCTCTCTCTCTCTCTCACCCCCTCTCTCTCTCTCTCTCTCACCCTCTCTCTCTCTCTCTCTGTTCACTGTAAATGGGTCCCTTGTTAAGGGTTCCCCGACTGTTCAGCCATTGTCAACTTTCTCATGTAAATGTCTGATGGTTAAGATACACGCCTGGAAGTTATTTCACTGTTAGAACGCGTGGAGGTAGCCTATTTACAAATCAGAATGAACAACAGACACTTTATTCTGGACTTGGCTCCTCGCAATTTTGCGTCGGCAAAGTTGGCCAACAGTTTGACTGAATAATGTCGGCTTCGCTCTGTGAGGCCATGCCATGTCCGCCTGCAAGGAGAGAAACGCTATACACGTGCTCCCGCCGAGACGGACATCACAGGAACTGTCCTGAATAATGATTGAAGAAGAAAAACAAGATCACTGGACAGTTAGGTCTCCAGAACAATGAAAAAGCTATAACCTCCATGTCTTGTTACAGTTAATATCAATGCCTATAACTTATCTTATAGAATCAGGTTAATTGGAAAAAATAAAAGGATAACTTGATGAAAGACCCCATGTGAAGTTTGTTTTGGCGGGAGCTGGATTTACAGCACGCCCCAGCGGAGCGACCATGGTGGGAGGCAGATGCATGAATAAACCTGAGTTGCACGATATTTGCTGGACCTTTTTCACACGAGCATCAATCTCACGGACCCACCCACCCGCCAGCGCGTGATGTTCCATCCTGTCGTCTCCGGTCCCGCTGAGAGTTGTTCCCTCATCTGTGCACGGGCACCTAAAGGTGTGTGTGTGTGTGTGTGCGCATGCGTGCGTGCGAGTGTGTGTGTGTGTCCAGGGGAGAGTCCTTGTCCAAGGTTACAGCCTGGTGGGGATGGTGCATAACGACAAATATACACCGCCTTCAGAAATGATTCAAACCCCTTGACTTTTTCCATATTTTGTTGTGTTACAGCCTGAATTTAAAATGGTTTAAATTTAGATTTTAATGTCAAAGTGGAATTATGTGCAATATTTTTTTTTTCGAAATGTTTACAAATGATTAAAAAAGAAAAAGCTGCAATGTCTTGAGTCAATAAGTATTCAAGCCCTTAGTCACATAGTAAGTTGCATGGATAGTTGCAATAATAGTGTTTAACATGATTTTTGAATGATACCTCAGCTCTGTACCCCACACATACAAATGATCTGTAAGGTCCCTCAGTCGAGCAGTGAATTTCAAGCACAGATTTAACTACAAAGACCTGGGAGGTTTTCCAATGTCTCGCAAAGAAGGGCACCTATTGGTAGATAGGCACTGAAAAATGGGCACTGAATAGCCCATTGATCGTAGTGAAGTTATTAATTACACTTTGGATGGTGTATCAATACACGCAGTCACTACAAAGATACAAGCGTCCTTCCTAACTCAATTGCATCCTGTTTGCAACAAGGTACGAAAGTAATATTGAAAAGCAATTCAGTTTTTGTCCTGAATATGTTATGTTTGGGGCAAATGAGTACCACTCTCCATATTTTCAAGCATAGTGGTGGCTGCAGCATGTTATGTGTATGCTTGTCATCATTAAGGACTGGGGAGTTTTTCAGGATAATAAAGAAATGGAATTCCACCACTGGGAAAATCCTAGAGGAAAACCTGGTTCAGTCTGTTTTCCACCAGGCACTGGGAGAACAATTCACCTTCCAGCAGGACAATAACCTAAAACACAAGGCCAAATCTACACCAGAGTTGCTTACCAAGAAGAGAGTGAATGTTTCTGAGTGGCCGAGTTACAGTTTTGACTTAAATCTGAATGTTCCCTCTCTCCGCAGCGCATGATTTTTAGAATGCTTAGAATGCTTCGCGCACGTGTCTCTGTTTTAAGAAAACTATGTTATAGGGGTCAGCAATTGACGGCAAGAACAGGAGAGAATAGGGAGAGAACAGTAGAGAACAGGAGAGATCAGGAGAGAACAGGAGAGAACAGGAGAGAATAGGGAGAGATCAGGAGAGATCAGGAGAGAACAGGAGAGAATAGGGAGAGATCAGGAGAGATCAGGAGAGAATATGGAGAGATCAGGAGAGAACAGGAGAGAATAGGGATAGATCAGGAGAGATCAGGAGAGAACAGGAGAGAATAGGGAGAGATCAGGAGAGATCAGGAGAGAACAGGAGAGAATAGGGAGAGATCAGGAGAGAACAGGAGAGAATAGGGAGAGATCAGGAGAGATCAGGAGAGAACAGGAGAGATCAGGAGAGAACAGGAGAGAATAGGGAGAGATCAGGAGAGATAAGGAGAGAACAGGAGAGAATAGGGAGAGATCAGGAGAGATCAGGAGAGAACAGGAGAGAATAGGGAGAGATCAGGAGAGAACAGGAGAGAATAGGGAGAGATCAGGAGAGATCAGGAGAGAACAGGAGAGAATAGGGAGAGATCAGGAGAGAACAGGAGAGAATAGGGAGAGATCAGGAGAGATCAGGAGAGAACAGGAGAGATCAGGAGAGAACAGGAGAGAATAGGGAGAGATCAGGAGAGATAAGGAGAGAACAGGAGAGAATAGGGAGAGATCAGGAGAGAACAGGTGAGAATGGGGAGAGATCAGGAGAGATCAGGAGAGAACAGGAGAGAATAGGAAGAGATCAGGAGAGATAAGGAGAGTTAAGGAGAGAACAGTAGAGAATAGGGAGAGTTCAGGAGAGATAAGGAGAGATAAGGAGAGAACAGTAGAGAATAGGGAGAGAACAGTAGAGATAAGGAGAGATAAGGAGAGAACAGTAGAGAATAGGGAGAGAACAGTAGGGATAAGGAGAGATAAGGAGAGAACAGTAGAGCATAGGGAGAGATAAGGAGAGATAAGGAGAGAACAGTAGAGAATAGGGAGAGAACAGTAGAGATAAGGAGAGATAAGGAGAGAACAGTAGAGAATAGGGAGAGAACAGTAGAGCATAGGGAGAGAATAGTAGAGAATAGGGAGAGATCAGGAGAGATAAGGAGAGATAAAGAGAGAACAGTAGAGAATAGGGAGAGATAAGGAGAGATAAGGAGAGATACGGAGAGAACAGTAGAAAATAGGGAGAGAACAGTAGAGAATAGGGAGAGAACAGTAGAGATAAGGAGAGATAAGGAGAGAACAGCAGAGAATAGGGAGAGAACAGTAGAGATAAGGAGAGAACAGTAGAGAATAGGGAGAGAACAGTAGAGATAAGGAGAGATAAGGAGAGAACAGTAGAGAAAAGGGAAAGGCCAGGGAGAGAACAGTAGAGAATAGGGAGAGATCAGGAGAGATAAGGAGAGAACAGTAGAGAATAGGGAAAGGACAGGGAGAGAACAGGAGAGAATAGGGAAAGGATAGGGAGAGAACAGGAGAGAACAGGAGAGATCAGGAGAGAACAGGAGAGAACAGGTGAGAATGGGGAGAGATCAGGAGAGATCAGGAGAGAACAGGAGAGAATAGGAAGAGATCAGGAGAGATAAGGAGAGTTAAGGAGAGAACAGTAGAGAATAGGGAGAGATCAGGAGAGATAAGGAGAGATAAGGAGAGAACAGTAGAGAATAGGGAGAGAACAGTAGAGATAAGGAGAGATAAGGAGAGAACAGTAGAGAATAGGGAGAGAACAGTAGGGATAAGGAGAGATAAGGAGAGAACAGTAGAGCATAGGGAGAGATAAGGAGAGATAAGGAGAGATAAGGAGAGAACAGTAGAGAATAGGGAGAGAACAGTAGAGATAAGGAGAGATAAGGAGAGAACAGTAGAGAATAGGGAGAGAACAGTAGAGATAAGGAGAGATAAGGAGAGAACAGTAGAGCATAGGGAGAGAATAGTAGAGAATAGGGAGAGATCAGGAGAGATAAGGAGAGATAAAGAGAGAACAGTAGAGAATAGGGAGAGATAAGGAGAGATACGGAGAGAACAGTAGAGAATAGGGAGAAAACAGTAGAGAATAGGGAGAGAACAGTAGAGATAAGGAGAGATAAGGAGAGAACAGCAGAGAATAGGGAGAGAACAGTAGAGATAAGGAGAGAACAGTAGAGAATAGGGAGAGAACAGTAGAGATAATGAGAGATAAGGAGAGAACAGTAGAGAATAGGGAAAGGACAGGGAGAGAACAGGAGAGCATAGGGAGAGGACAGGGAGAGAACAATAGAGAATAGGGAGAGAACAGGAGAGATAAGGAGAGAACAGTAGAGAATAGGGGAAGGACAGGGAGAGAACAGGAGAGAATAGGGAGAGATCAGGAGAGATAAGGAGAGAACAGTAGAGAATAGGGAAAGGACAGGGAGAGAACAGGAGAGAATAGGGAGAGGACAGGGAGAGAACAATAGAGAATAGGGAGAGGACAGGAGAGAACAGGAGAGAATAGGGAGAGAATAGGGAGAGAACAATAGAGAATAGGGAGAGGACAGGAGAGGACAGGGAGAGAACAGGGAGAGGACAGGGAGAGGACAGGGAGAGAGCAGGGAGAGGACAGGGAGAGGACAGGGAGAGAACAGGAGAGATCAGGAGAGATAAGGAGAGAACAGTAGAGAATAGGGAAAGGACAGGGAGAGAACAGGAGAGAATAGGGAGAGATCAGGAAGAGATCAGGAGAGAACAGTAGAGAATAGGGAAAGGACAGGGAGAGAACAGGAGTCCTCTCCCTGCTCTCTCCCTGTCCTCTCCCTGTCCTCTCCCTGTACTCTCCCTATTCTCTACTGTTCTCTCCTGATCTCTCCTGTCCTCTCTCTATTCTCTACTGTTCTCTCCCTATTCTCTCCCTATTCTCTCCTGGTCTCTCCCTGTCCTCTCCCTATTTTCTACTGTTCTCTCCCTATTCTCTACTGTTCTCTCCCTATTCTCTACTGTTCTCTCCCTATTCTCTCCCTATTCTCTCCTGTTCTCTCCCTGTCCTCTCCCTGTCCTCTCCCTATTCTCTCCTGTTCTCTCCCTGTCCTTTCCCTATTCTCTACTGTTCTCTCCCTGTTCTCTCCCTATTCTCTACTGTCCTCTCCCTGTCCTCTCCCTATTCTCTCCTGTTCTCTCCCTGTCCTCTCCCTGTCCTCTCCTGTTCTCTCCCTGATCTTTCCCTATTCTCTCCTGTTCTCTCCCTGTCCTTTCCCTATTCTCTACTGTCCTCTCCCTGTCCTCTCCCTATTCTCTCCTGTTCTCTCCCTATTCTCTCCTGTCCTCCTCCTGTTCTCTCCCTATTCTCTACTGTCCTCTCCCTGTCCTCTCCCTGTTCTCTCCTGTTCTCTCCCTGTCCTCTCCCTATTCTCTCCTGTTCTCTCCCTGTCCTCTCCCTGTCCTCTCCCTATTCTCTCCCTATTCTCTCCTGTTCTCTCCCTGTCCTCTCCTTATTTTCTACTGTTCTCTCCCTATTCTCTACTGTTCTCTCCCTATTCTCTACTGTTCTCTCCCTATTCTCTCCCTATTCTCTCCTGTTCTCTCCCTGTCCTCTGCCTGTCCTCTCCCTATTCTCTCCTGTTCTCTCCCTGTCCTTTCCCTATTCTCTACTGTTCTCTCCATGTTCTCTCCCTATTCTCTCCTGTCCTCTCCCTGTCCTCTCCCTATTCTCTCCTGTTCTCTCCCTGTCCTCTCCCTATTCTCTCCTGTTCTCTCCCTGTTCTCTCCTGTTCTCTCCCTATTCTCTCCTGTCCTCTCCCTGTCCTCTCCCTATTCTCTCCTGTTCTCTCCCTGTCCTTTCCCTATTCTCTACTGTTCTCTCCTGATCTCTCCTGTCCTCTCTCTATTCTCTACTGTTCTCTCCCTATTCTCTCCCTATTCTCTCCTGGTCTCTCCCTGTCCTCTCCCTATTTTCTACTGTTCTCTCCCTATTCTCTACTGTTCTCTCCCTATTCTCTACTGTTCTCTCCCTATTCTCTCCCTATTCTTCTCCTGTTCTCTCCCTGTCCTCTCCCTGTCCTCTCCCATTCTCTGCTGTTCTCTCCCTGTCCTTTCCCTATTCTCTACTGTTCTCTCCCTGTTCTCTCCCTATTCTCTACTGTCCTCTCCCTGTCCTCTCCCTATTCTCTCCTGTTCACTCCCTGTCCTCTCCCTGTCCTCTCCTGTTCTCTCCCTGATCTTTCCCTATTCTCTCCTGTTCTCTCCCTGTCCTTTCCCTATTCTTTACTGTCCTCTCCCTGTCCTCTCCCTATTCTCTCCTGTTCTCTCCCTATTCTCTCCTGTCCTCTCCCTGTTCTCTCCCTATTCTCTACTGTCCTCTCCCTGTCCTCTCCCTGTTCTCTTCCTGTTCTCTCCCTGTCCTCTCCCTATTCTCTCCTGTTTCTCTCCCTGTCCTCTCCCTGTTCTCTCCCTATTCTCTACTGTCCTCTCCCTGTCCTCTCCCTATTCTCTCCTGTTCTCTCCCTGTCCTCTCCCTGTCCTCTCCCCATTCTCTCCTGTTCTCTCCCTATTCTCTCCTGTCCTCTCCCTGTTCTCTCCCCTATCTCTACTGTCCTCTCCCTGTCCTCTCCCTATTCTCTCCTGTTCTCTCCCTGTCCTCTCCCTGTCCTCTCCCTATTCTCTCCCTATTCTCTCCTGTCCTCTCCCTGTCCTCTCCCTATTCTCTCCTGTTCTCTCCTGTTCTCTCCTGTTCTCTCCCTGTCCTCTCCCTATTACTCTCCTGTTCTCTCCCTGTCCTCTCCCTATTCTCTCCTGTTCTCTCCCTGTCCTCTCCCTATTCTCTACTGTTCTCTCCCTATTCTCTACTGTTCTCTCCCTATTCTCTACTGTTCTCTCCGTATACTCTCCCTATTCTCTCCTGTTCTCTCCCTGTCCTCTCCCTATTCTCTCCTGTTCTCTCCCTGTCCTCTCCCTGTCCTCTCCCTATTCTCTCCTGTTCTCTCCCTGTCCCTTTCCCTATTCTCTACTGTTCTCTCCCTGTTCTCTCCCTATTCTCTCCTGTCCTCTCCCTGTCCTCTCCCTATTCTCTCCTGTTCTCTCCCTGTCCTCTCCCTATTCTCTACTGTTCTCTCCCTGTTCTCTCCCTATTCTCTCCTGTTCTCTCCATGTTCTCTCCCTGTCCTCTCCCTATTCTCTACTGTTCTCATCCCTATTCTCTCCTGTTCTCTCCCTGTTCTCTCCTTGTCCTCTCCCTGTTCTCTCCCTATTTCTCTACTGTCCTCTCCCTGTCCTCTCCCTGTTCTCTCCCTGTCCTCTCCCTGTCCTCTCCCTGTTCTCTCCCTGTTCTCTCCCTATTCTCTACTGTTCTCTCCCTATTCTCTCCTGTTCTCTCCCTGTTCTCTCCCTGTCCTCTCCTTTTCTCTCCCTATTCTCTACTGTCCTCTCCCTGTCCTCTCCCTGTTCTCTCCCTGTCCTCTCCCTGTCCTCTCCCTGTCCTCTCCCTGTTCTCTCCCTGTCCTCTCCCTGTCCTCTCCTTATTCTCTCCTGTTCCTTCCCTGTCCTTTCCCTATTCTCTAACTGTTCTCTCCTGATCTCTCCTGATCTCTCCCTATTCTCTCCCTATTCTCTCCTGTTCCTCTCCTGTCCTCTCCTTATTTTCTACTGTTCTCTCCCTATTCTCTACTGTTCTCTCCCTATTCTCTACTGTTCTCTCCCTATTCTCTCCTATTCTCTCCTGTTCTCTCCCTGTCCTCTGCCTGTCCTCTCCCTATTCTCTCCTGTTCTCTCCCTGTCCTTTTCCCTATTCTCTACTGTTCTCTCCATGTTCTCTCCTATTTCTCTCCTGTCCTCTCCTGTCCTCTCCCTATTCTCTCCTGTTCTCTCCCTGTCCTCTCCCTATTCTCATCCTGTTCTCTCCCTGTTCTCTCCTGTTCTCCTCCCTATTCTCTCCTGTCCTCTCCCTGTCCTCGTCCCTATTCTCTCCTGTTCTCATCCCTGTCCCTTTCCCTATTCTCTACTGTTCTCTCCTGATCTCTCCTGTCCTCTCTCTATTCTCTACTGTTCTCTCCCTATTCTCTCCCTATTCTCTCCTGGTCTCTCCCTGTCCTCTCCCTATTTTCTACTGTTCTCTCCCTATTCTCTACTGTTCTCTCCCTATTCTCTACTGTTCTCTCCCTATTCTCTCCCTATTCTCTCCTGTTCTCTCCCTGTCCTCTCCCTGTCCTCTCCCTATTCTCTGCTGTTCTCTCCCTGTCCTTTCCCTATTCTCTACTGTTCTCTCCCTGTTCTCTCCCTATTCTCTACTGTCCTCTCCCTGTCCTCTCCCTATTCTCTCCTGTTCACTCCCTGTCCTCTCCTGTCCTCTCCCTATTCTCTGCTGTTCTCTCCCTGTCCTTTCCCTATTCTCTACTGTTCTCTCCCTGTTCTCTCCCTATTCTTTACTGTCCTCTCCCTGTCCTCTCCCTATTCTCTCCTGTTCTCTCCCTATTCTCTCCTGTCCTCTCCCTGTTCTCTCCCTATTCTCTACTGTCCTCTCCCTGTCCTCTCCCTGTTCTCTCCTGTTCTCTCCCTGTCCTCTCCCTATTCTCTCCTGTTCTCTCCCTGTCCTCTCCCTGTTCTCTCCCTATTCTCTACTGTCCTCTCCCTGTCCTCTCCCTATTCTCTCCTGTTCTCTCCCTGTCCTCTCCCTGTCCTCTCCCCATTCTCTCCTGTTCTCTCCCTATTCTCTCCTGTCCCTCTCCCTGTTCTCTCCCTATTCTCTACTGTCCTCTCCCTGTCCTCTCCCTGTTCTCCCCTGTTCTCTCCCTGTCCTCTCCCTATTCTCTCCTATTCTCTCCCTGTCCTCTCCCTGTTCTCTCCCTATTCTCTACTGTCCTCTCCCTGTCCTCTCCCTATTCTCTCCTGTTCTCTCCCTGTCCTCTCCCTGTCCTCTCCCTATTCTCTCCCTATTCTCTCCTGTCCTCTCCCTGTCCTCTCCCTATTCTCTCCTGTTCCTCTCCTGTTCTCTCCTGTTCTCTCCCTGTCCTCTCCCTATTCTCTCCTGTTCCCCTGTCCTCTCCCTATTCTCTCCTGTTCTCTCCCTGTCCTCTCCCTATTCTCTACTGTTCTCTCCCTATTCTCTACTGTTCTCTCCCTATTCTCTACTGTTCTCTCCGTATACTCTCCCTATTCTCTCCTGTTCTCTCCCTGTCCTCTCCCTATTCCTCTCCTGTTCTCTCCCTGTCCTCTCCCTGTCCTCTCCCTATTCTCTCCTGTTCTCTCCCTGTCCTTTCCCTATTCTCTACTGTTCTCCTCCCTGTTCTCTCCCTATTCTCTTCCTGTCCTCTCCCTGTCCTCTCCCTATTCTCTCCTGTTCTCTCCCTGTCCTCTCCCCTATTCTCTACTGTTCTCTCCCTGTTCTCTCCCTATTCTCTTCCTGTTCTCTCCATGTTCCTCTCCCTGTCCTCTCCCTATTCTCTACTGTTCTCTCCCTATTCTCTCCTGTTCTCTCCCTGTTCTCTCCTTGTCCTCTCCCTGTTCTCTCCCTATTCTCTACTGTCCTCTCCCTGTCCTCTCCCTGTTCTCTCCCTGTCCTCTCCCTGTCCTCTCCCTGTTCTCTCCCTGTTCTCTCCCTATTCTCTACTGTTCTCTCCCTATTCTCTCCTCTCTCCCTGTTCTCTCCCTGTCCTCTCCCTTTTCTCTCCCTATTCTCTACTGTCCTCTCCCTGTCCTCTCCCTGTTCTCTCCCTGTCCTCTCCCTGTCCTCTCCCTGTCCTCTCCCTGTTCTCTCCCTGTCCTCTCCCTGTCCTCTCCTTATTCTCTCCTGTTCCTTCCCTGTCCTTTCCCTATTCTCTACTGTTCTCTCCTTATCTCTCCTGATCTCTTCAGAATCTGAAGTCAAACTTTATTATTATATATATTATATATTTTATATAACATTTTAAAAATTTCAGTTTATTTTAGTAAATACTTGCTAACACTTATTTTTCTTAAAATTGCATTTCTCTCTCTTAAAACTGCATTTCTCTCTCTCTCTCTCTCTCTCTCTCTCTCTCTCTCTCTCTCTCTCTCTCTCTCTCTCCTTCTGTACTGCTCTCTCTCTCTCTCTCTCT